>NW_026125894.1:592500-640215 GCF_943737965.1 Phodopus roborovskii
ATTGAGGTATTCTTTAAAAAAAAAATGTTTGGTGGATTTTATGTTTACCCTGTCAAAAACTCCAGCTGGGCTTTTGTGTGGTGGACCTCTGTGAACCCCAGGGGAAACCTTGTGGGGAGGGGGATTTGGGCCAAGGAGGAATTTAGAACATTCCTGCTTTGGGGGGAGGGGAGAGAAGGGTGTTCTGTTATGCCCATTAGGTGTCCCTGGCTTATAGCCCCAAGGCTCAGCAGGAAGTAAGCCTCATCAACACAGCCTGGGTGAACTAGGGCCCAAGTAGCCTGGCACTGCTATTCTGTGCTGCCAGGCTTCCAGGAACTCTTTAACTCACTGTGGTTCTCTGGTAAGACCCCAGTCCTCCTCCACCTCCAAGGCCAACTTCCCAAGGGAAAACATGTGTACCTTGGATTTGTTACCAGAATTTTTAGGATGGAAACCTAGACTCTCGAAGGTCCAGCAAACTAGGCTTCACCATTGTCTCTGCTACACCAATTAAAGACACAGTTTATAGCAGGAATCAGAGAAAGGAGATTTATTCAACGTGACAACTTTGGGAAGAAGAAATGAAAGGGCTCAGGGATCCTGCAAGCCCTTCAGATCGTTGACAGGAGGATTAGTTTTCTGTAGAAGGAAGGTGTGCATGATTGAGCAATCCTGGTCATGGGGCAGTCCCATCATCATCAATTGATTGTAGTCTAGCTCCTCCCTGTCCTGCAAGGTGGTCTGATACTTCATGTGAAATCTCTTCCCAGGAAGCAAGGTCCTCCTTTGCCTTGCAAAGGTTTCTTCCCCACCAAACTTCAGCCTTGCCCTACTCCCAGCATGGGATCCCCGGAGGGGGAAATTTTAGTTCTTTCTGGTTGTCTTTCAATAGTCTGATAGCCAAAGGGAGAGAATCAAGCATCTCTTTTTAGAACGTATTCTCTCTGGGCTAGAGGTCAGCTGGTAGAAAGCTTGCTTTGATTCTGAGCACCCAGTTCTTTAGCCCAGCGTATGGGAGGTGGAGGCAGGAGGTTCAGAAGTTCAAGACTTGTTGAGCTATATGAGACCTGGCCTCAAAAAAATAAAGCTGGGTATATGAGTGTAGTCTCCCTCCCTCCTGCTTCCCTTCCTTCATCTATCCCTCCCAGATTCCAGATGCAGTCTCTGCGAGTTAAGAGCAGGCCCTGTACTGTGAGCATGATGAGACTACCATAAAAATAGGCCTCTTCCCCACCTCCAGCAAACACAGAAGTACTAAATACTATGCCATGCCAGCCCTCCTCAAAAGTTCTGTATAGTACAATGATTAGGGTTGCTAAAAACTTTCCTTTTTTCTTTCTTCATTTTGGTTTTTGGAGACAGTGTTTCTCTGTGTATCTCTGGCTGTCCTGGAACCCACTCTTTAGACCAGGCTGGCCTTGAACTCACAGAGATTCACCTGCCTCTGCCTCCCGTTGCTGGTGTATACCACCACAACCCGGCTTCTTTTTTTTTTTTTTTTTTTTTTTTTTCTTTTCATTATGACAGTGTAGCCCAGGCTAGCCTCAAATTCACTATGTACTCCATGATGACCTAGAACGTGTAGCAATCCTTTTGTCTCTAAAGTACTGGAATTTATACACATGAATCATCATGTCTGATGCTGTTGAAAAGAATTCAGAGAATAAAATATAAAAAATAAAATGGAGGTCCCCACAATGCTACTGGCCAATGATAATTACTGCTAATATTTTGAAACCATTAATTTTATAAAACTGAATCACACTATATGTACAATTCTATAACCTATCATTTCTAATGACTGTATCATTGAACTGTTCCCATATCAATTAAAAACAAGGACTTTTTAAAATCTCCAATACCTGCATTGCATTCTATCACGTAAAATGATTTCTTTATCCATAAACAGACATTTTGTCATATACCATTTCCACTAGTTAAAAAAAATCTCATATTTCCATATAACCCTAACAAACTCCTAGGCCTGGAAATGTTTGATTAGAGAGCATTTACTTTTTTTTTTCCAGACAGGGTTTCTCTGTGTGGCCTTGGCAGTCCTGCAACTCACTCTGTACACCAGTCTGGCCTCGAATTTATAGAGATCCACCTGCCTCTGCCTGGGAAGTGCTGGGATTAAAGGTGTGTGGCACCACCACCTGGAGACAGTATTTACTTTTAAAGACCAATACAATAATACATCATTACAAAAATAAGATGGCTGTTGCTGTTTCCAATGAAGAAACTTAAGCCCAATGAGGTGAAAGAACAAAATACCTAGCAACTCAAGGTGAGCTTGACCTGCTATGTGGGTGTCTAGTTGAGTAAACTTTCAGGTGAACACACTGAGTCCCGCTTAGAAATGTTCTTTGGATTGGGGCCACTATGCAGTTAGTGGTACTAGGGCCTGTGTGGAGGCTTTTCCCATACATACTCTCACTGAGCTAATCCAGAGCAGAAGCATGCCTGAGTACTAAACCTAGCCCACTGTGGTCTTGGACTCTGAATCAGTATACTTTGGTTGGGTGTGTGGATTCTTTCTTCCTTCCTTCCTTCCTTCCTTCATTTCATTTATTTATTTATTTATTTATTTTTGTAATATCAAAGCAAACAGATTTGTTGCCTAGGGAGAATTCAGTGAAGCAAATCAGAATTCATCGTCCTTCCTAAGAGAGCCTATCCCTGCCTTTCAGGAGGTCACTGATCCCCCCAACAGTAGTCCTGCACAAGAGACTCTTCAGGATTGTCCTCTTTGGCAGGCTGGGACATGCTAAGGTCAGTAAGGCCTGAACTCAGGCCTGGGGACTCAGCAGGAATCAGGCAAGGCTGCAGGGGCAAGGAGGATAACATGCTAATCCTCTAACCAGCTCAGTGACCTTGAGCAAATCTTTCCATCCTCCTTTTTCCAGGCTCCCCATAGCTGACTCCTCAAGCCTGAATGTGAATGTGCTTTGCCACTTAGAAAATGCTGGTTGAAGGCAAGCTGTTTGACTTTGTGGTGGTGGGGCAGCTTATCAGCTCTTAGTGATACTGCGCAACAGAGGATAGGAAAAGGCAGAATCTTAGGGACAGGTGCCAGGGCGGATGAGGGCACTGTGTTCGAAGGATGTGGTTACCGTCTTGGCAAGCATTCAAGGATCGGGTTCTAACAATGCTCCATACAGGTCGGCACTGACAGATCCTGGTGGCCCATGCCAACGAGCATAAAAGCCTGGGCTTTTGAGGTTGGGAGGGATCTTTGTAATCATATTGCTGAGACCCCCAGCTGAGATCCCGCCATCCTACCCAGGTAGAGGATGGAGAAGAATAGGAAGGAAAAGAGGAGAGTAGCAGTCTAGAGAGAACAGTATCTACTTAAGGAGAAGCGTGAGCAGTGGGAGAACAAAGGAAGGAAAATGAAGGTCTGAAAAATGACGAGGAGAAGGGAGCAGAAGAGATGAGAGAACAGCCTTTGAGGAAGTGAATGGGAGCCATCTAAATATAAAGCAAGGCTTGAAGGAGAAGGAAGAGATGGTGTGACAAAAAGAGAAATCTAGAGTGGGGTCATAGCTTAGTAGGTAGAATGTTTGCCTAACAGGCAGGAAGCCTGGGGTTCTATGTAGCATGCATAAAACTGGGCATGGTATGTGCCCATGATCCTTATATATAGAGGCTGAAGCAGGATTGCCATGGATTCAGTGTTAACCTGAAGTATATGGTGGATTTCAAGCTAACCTGAACTATAAAATGAAATTGTGTCTTGAATGATAATAATGAGCAGAACAAGAAGAAGGAAACAAGATTAGAGGAATCTAGAAGGAGAAACAATAGCAGCTTGAGACAAGAATAAGGAAGGAAGACCTCTGGGAAGAGTTGGGGAGTGTGTGGCAGGGGAAAGATTCAAGAGATTGCTACCTGATCATTCCACCAAAACAAAGACATACTTGTCAGCATTGACACCAAGTCCAATGGCTACTTTTGAGTCCTGAGCTTCCCTCGCTTCTAGACAGCTTTCGATACCCTCCATAAGTGCTCTCATGAGATACCCCTTGTGGCTTCTGACACAACTTATCCATAGTTTTTCACCCTATCTTTTGGATCCCTTTTTTTTTTCTTGACTCCTTCTCCTCTTTCAGGCAGTAAGATTTGGTGTTTCATAAAATTAGAGAGTAGAATAAATGATTATCAGAGCCCCAGAAGGACATGGAATGAAGCCAGTGGGGAGTCAATGGTTAACGGGCACATTGGTGCAATTGTATAGGGCAGATAGCTTCTAATGTGCCCTGTCATCAGATGTTATTTATGGTTGACAACAATTAATTATATGTTTCAAAATAGCTGGTGAAGAGGATCTTGAATGTTTCCCATACAAGGAAATAGGAATTATTTGAGGTGGGGCTGGGAGTGTCTTGGCCATTAAGAGCACTAGCTGCTCTTTCACAGGTCCTGGGTTTGATTCCCAACTTACAACCATCCATAACTCTGGTTACAGGGGATCCAATGCCCCCTTATGCCCTCGGAGGGTACTATACACATGTGTTGTACAGAAATACATCTATACACATGAAGTAATAAAATAAAAAGGAATTTCAAAGACTTCTTTGGGGTTACGGTTGTATCAATTTTCCTAATCTAACCATTACACACTGTGCACACGTATCAAATAATCACACTGTGTTCCACATCACGTGCCAGTTAACTACTTCAAAATATTGTAGGGGGCTGGGTTAGAACTAAGTGGTAACATGCTTGCCTAGTATATTTATAGCCCAAGGTTCCTTTTCTAGCACCCCAAAACATTATTTTAAAAGATGGCCGTTGCCAGCAAGAGTTGGAGGGTAATAAGAGAGGGTAGAGGAAATCATTGGAATGCATTATACACATGCTCGAAATTGTACAAGGACAAAACTTATTGATAAAATTTGATGTTTCTCAAGAGCCTAGCTCAGGCTTTCTCTTCTCATTTTGCATTCCCACTTTAGGAAGTCTTCCATGTCCTTAATGGTTTCAATTGGATGTATAATTGGATGGCTACCAAACCGGCACTGTCAGTTCAGATTTTTCCAAGCTTTAGATCTCTCTCTACTGATATTTTTTTTTTTTTAGTGGCTCATTGTGCCCCAAATCATGTCCATTTTTGTTGACACAGAATCTTTTAAATTTTTTTTATTTTATTTTACATACTAATCCCACTTCCCCCTCCCTCTTCTTGTCCCCCTCCCCTCCCCTTTCCCTCCCACTCCATCCACCTCATTCATCCCTCCTCAGAGAGGGTAAGGCCTCCCGTGGGGACTCAAGGAAGTCTGTACCATCACTACATTGAGACAGGGTAAGGCCCGCCCCCCTCCCCCAGACATGGAATCTTTATATGTAACCCAGAAAACCCTCTAACTCACTGTTCACTACCTCAGCCTCTCAAGTGGTAGGATTGCAGGTAAATGCAACCATGACTGGCCAAAAATTATGTCCTTAAATCCTCTTTGATCTGAAACCCACCCTCCTTCATGACTCTGTATTTGAAAAAGCCAGTTTCTTTTTTTATTATTTAATTTATTATCTTACATGTTGATCCCAGTTCCCTCTCCCTCCCTCCCTCCCTCACTTTTACCCTCTCTGCCCTCTCACATGCACTCTAACCACCCTCCCCTCCCATCCCCCCACCCCAATTCCATATGTAGGGGAAAGCCATCCAGTTGGGGTCATGTAGATCTGACAGGTCATGTGAAGTAGGGACTAGAGCTTCTCTCCTGTCTCTAGGTTAAGGCAGTTATCCCTCCATGGGGGATGTGTTAGCAAGGTCCATTTGTGCACCAGGAATACATCCTGGCTCCACTGTCTGAGGTCCCTTAGACTGCTCAGTCCTTCTGGCTGAGACCCATATTCAGGGGGGCCTGAGTCAGTCCCATGCTGGCTTCCCAGCTATCAGTCTGGGAGCCCGTTAGCTCCTCCTTGTTCAGGTCAGCTGTCTGTATGTGTTTCTGCCGCCTGGTCTTGTCTTCTCCGTATGCATCTGGGTTCTACTTCGACTCAGTGTTTATGTATGGGTGTTTGCTCCTGTTTCCAACAGGTATTAGATAAGGGCTCCATGGATAAGTTAGTTGTTGATCTCACTATCCAGGAAGGGCATTTATGGTATCCTTTCCACAGATGCTCAAATTGTTAGTTGGTGGCAGTCTTGTAGTTTTCTAGACCTTTCTTTGTATTCAATTTTATCTTCAAACCAATATTGGCTCCCTCTTTTATGTTCTCTCTCTCTCTCTCTCTCTCTCTCTCTCTCTCTCTCTCTCTCTCTCTCTCTCTCCCTCTCCCTTTCCTGTCTTCTATTCCTAACCAGGCTCAATCTTATTGTTGCACATGTTTTCCTTTCCTCCTCCTCATTTTCTCCTACTTCTCTCTCCATTCGCTGCCCCCCACTTCCCCTGAGCTTTGGGGGACTTGTCCCTTCCCAGTTATGTGAGGGACTTTATTTGAATCTCTTAGAATACACCTTGTATCCTAGTTCCTCTGGTGGTGTGAATTATAGGCTGGTGATCCTTTGATCTAAGTCTAAAATCCATATATGAGTGAGTACATACTGTGTTCCTCTTTTTGTGACTGGGTTACCTCATTCAGGATGGTTTCTTCAAGTGCCATCCACTTGCCTGCGAATTTCAAGATACCATTATTTTTTTCCTGCAGAGTAGTATTCCATTGTGTAGATGTGCCACATCTTCATTATCCATTCTTCAATTGAGGGGCATCTAGGTTGCTTCCAGGTTCTTGCTATTACAAATAGTGCTGCTATGAACATAGTTGAACAGATGTCTTTGTTGCATGGATGTGGATCATTTGGGTATATGCCTAAGAGGGTCCTGTGGTAAATTAATTCCCATTTTCCTGAGGAACTGCCATACTGATCTCCAAAATGGCTGTACGAGTTTGCACTCCCATCAGCAGTGGAGGAGTGTTCCCCTTTCTCCACATCCTCTCCAGCATAAATTGTCATTGGTGTTTCTAATTTTAGCCATTCTGGCAGGAGAAAATCGTATCTCAAAGTTGTTTTGATTTGCATTTCCCTGATAGCTAAGGATGTGGAGCACTTAAGTGTCTTTCAGCCTTTTTGACTTCCTCTATTGAGAAGTCTTTCTTCAGTTCTGTACCCCATTTTTAATAGGGTTATTTGGTGTTTGGTTGACTATTTTCTTGAGTTCTTTGTATATTTTTGAGATCAGCCCTTTGTCAGATATAGGATTGGTGAAAATCTTTTCCCAGTCCGTGGGCTGCCATTTGGTCTTGTCAACTGTGTCCTTTGCCTTACAGAACCTTCTAAGTTTGAATAGGTCCCATTTATTAATTGTTGCTGTCAGTGTCTGTGCCCCTGGAGCTATGTTCAGGAAGCGGTCTCCTATACCAGTTTGTTCAAGGGTACCTCCTACTTTCTCTTCTGAGAGGTTCAATGTGGCTGGATTGATGTTGAGGTCTTTGATTCATTTGTACTTGAGTTTTGTGCATGGTGATAGACATGGGTCTATCTGCAGTCTTCTACACACACTCATCCAATTGTACTAGTACCATTTGTTGAAGATGCTGTCCTTGCCCCATTGTATATTTTTAGCTGTTTTGTCAAAGAAAAAGCCAGTTTCTTAAGCCAGAAGCCTCGAAGTTGGCCTTCATTTAATTTCCTCAGCTCATCTCACCCAGATGTCCTTCCTGGCCTATCTCCCACCTAAGTTTTTTCATTCCCCCAAATGGTTTTCACTCCTGCCTTATTACTTACCAGTGTCTTTCTCTTTCCCTAAAGACACTTCCCAGCCCCTTCCTTTCAGCTTCTCAAGCCTGCCATGTACTCCTTCAGCAGAAGATGTTTATAATCCAGATTCTTTTGGCCTGGAACTCCTTCTGCTTTGTCGAAAAGTCTTATTGTTTAGTTCTCAGTTTACACATTTCTTGCCTGATGCCTGGTGTCCCTTTGCTGGATATCCTTCCTCTCTGCACCCAAAGCACTTTGTTAGCCCTGTCCTGTTGCACAACTCCCCCCCCCCCCCCCGCCATCCTCCTGGAATGTAGTGGCTGCTTCTCCCCCAGTGGTCTATAATTGTCCAGAAAGCTTGGCTTTTGCTTGCCATTCTCATTAAACTATTCTACAGTCGTTATCATGTAGTAAGATTTCCACAGGACAGATTCAATTGAACTGAGAAGACAATGAGGTAAGAAGAGAAATGGCGGCTAGATCATGGATGGGAGGACCTGGGAGAAGAGGGAGATGTCAGAGGATTCTGTAATGGAAACAAATAAAGACTTCTTGGAGGTGCAAGAGAAAAATCTACAGATGTCTCTTCGAGACAAGAGAGTATAATGTTGTTTGAGGACATGGATATGAAGATCTAGGCAGAGAGGCGTAGAGTAGACAGGTATAGTGCACTGGTACACTGGTACACAGACACTGAGAAGGGAGGAGAGGCTGGATAGAAATCTCACAAGGTCCTACCCCTAGATAAAGATCTATATGCAATTAAAGACTGCTTAGAGATGGAAAAATTAGTCTTCCCCTGGGAACTCATCCACAAGCTTTTACTCCAGACAGGCATGCAGGTTGTCTTTGGAAAGCCCCAAAGGCACAGCAGCTAGGGTTCACATTGGCAAGGTTATCATGTTATCAGCCATCTGCATGAAATTATAGAATAAGGAACATGCGATTGGGGCATCATGAAAGTCCAAGTGCGTGTTCCTCAGGTGCCAGGTGATCCACTAAATTTAATGCAGATGAATTTAGAGACATGTTAGTCAAAAGGTAGCTCATCTACAGTGACTACCAATGGTACTATGGAACCCCACAACTACAGGAATGAAACTCAAATGTATTTTTCTAGGTCAAATAAGTCAGACTCCAAAGTATAATTCCATTTGTGTGGCCTTTTCAGAATGACAAGATTATAGGGATGAAGAGGAGATCATTGGTTGTATGGGGGCAGGAATGGGGAAAGAGTTGAATGAAATGATAAGTATAGGAAGTTAATTTGGTTATTGGTCCTCTAACTGTTGCTGCAACAACTCTATGCATTTGTGGATCCAGGTGTAGCGGTGCATGTGTGTAATCCTAGCTCTTGGATGCTGGAAGTAAGAAGATCCAGTTTATTTTCAGTGACATAGTGAGCTCAGGGCCAGCCTAGTCTTTCTGAGAGCCTGCCCCAAAACAAAAACTTCGTAGAGCTGACTAGCAATAAGAGTGAATTGTGTGTTTCCTTGCATATTATAAATCTATTTTATGAAAAACAGCATATATTCATGAAAAAATAATTGTATATTCCAAAGGGGAAAAAAAAGCATTATGTTACACAATTGTGAATTGGTTGGATGAAGGGCAGCCAGATTCTCAGCTTGGCTCTTAGACTCAAAATGTTGCTGAATGTTGTTTGGGGTTGGCATATAGATTGAAATTCAAGCCTTACAAGGATAGGTAGTTGACCAAGCGAAGCCTTCTAAACCTTCCCAGGAACAATTCTAGGATTGACCTACAAATGACTCTTAACTGGAAAATGTCCTACCTTTGAGAAGAGATACTTATACCGAGATATTTTTACCATTGCATTAGTTACAGGGCAAATATAAATTATCTAATAAGTTCACTTTAAAGAAGTTTTCCAGTAGAAGGCGAGGAAGTCATAGGTCTTTGCAAGTGAGATGTATTTGATGTCCTGGTTGGTTTCATATAATGGGGCTACACGAAAAGAAATGCATGTAGTCTTTAACTATTGAGAACTGTGTGCCAGCCAGCAAGGCCACAGGGACCTCAAACCATACTCAAAAGACAGTGGATTCTGGTAACACCCTTGGAAGGGAATGTTTCATCAGATCCTCCTGATAAGAGCCCAGCCCAGCTGATAATATGACTTCAGTGTTGGTAAGACCCTAAGCAAAGAACACAAACAAACCAGTTTGGACTTCTGACCTACGTCACTGTGAGATAATGAGTGCTGTATTAAGTTGTTAAGTTTGCTGTAATTTGTTATGGCAGCAATAGAAAATGAATTGTGTGGGATTCTTTATGATAACTAAACTTCGCAAGTGGTAGTTTCTTAATATTTATTTGCTGTGTTGAAACTAAAACCCTATCAATGAACCTTTTGTACTCTGTTACATTAAAATCCATTGGTTTATCTTGTACTTTGAATAGATCAATTATCCATGCATGGTTTTTAGAACATCACACATTAGTCATTAGAAAAATACCAGTTAACTTGGTTATAGAAATCTTCTGGTTGTTGACTCATTCTTGACTACACAATATAAACAGCTTATGCTCACCTAATATCACTACTAATCTTGTCATAAAGGTCTTTAAGGGTAAAAGGAAGTTCTCAAGCTCCCAGTGTGAGATAGAGGTTTTCAGATGTGTATGTTTTACCAGAAGGCTTAAAAGTTATGATTGACAGCAAATACCATTAGTTGTTTTCCTTATGGTGACAAAATCACTTTGTTGATTTTCAACAAAACACTAGCCAAATACTCAACTTTGAATAACCACAGCCAATCTATTGATTTCAAGTAAAGAAAATGCTCCATGAAAAGTTGGATAGCGCTAATTAAAAAGAGAAGGGGAATGGAAGTTTGCCAGGTTGGCTTTCAGTTAGTTGCACAAATGCTTTTGCTTATTACAAGTCATCATACTTCAGTGCAAGGTGGAAATATTCCTATCCTACTCACACACACACACACACACACACACACACACACACACTATTAAAAAGATATATTTAATGATTTTTATATAGAACAAAACCTAACTTAAAAAATCATTTATTATTATTGTGTGTGCAAGGATGTGTGTACCATGGTGCATGTGTGGAGGCCAGAAGGGAATCTTGTGAAGTTTTGTTTTGTTTTGCTTAGGTTTGGTTTTTCTTCACTTCCTACTGTGTATGGGATCAAGATTGCTAAGTCAGGTCACCGGGTGTGTGAAGCAAGTACCTTTGCCTACTGAGCTGTCTCTCTAGCTTCTGTCTCTATTATATTTCTCCTTGTTTTAAGAGGTAGGATCTTCCTTCTTTCCTTCCTTTCTTTCTTTTATTTTGTATATTTCTAAATTTTTCAGTTTTATTATTTGTACATAAGAGAAAGAGAAGACACACTTTAAATCTACAGGAGGATTCTGAAAAGGGATTATGCCCCTATACAAGATAATGTGTATTTAATAGCATATGCATTGTCTTTCCTGGCCTTTTTGTTCTTTTCCCTGTTTTAACTTTCTTTTTATTTGTTCTTTGTGTCTTTTACATCATGCATCTCCATCCCATCCACTTTCTATGGCGCTCTGGAACCTATGTAGTATATTTGTTTTAAGAGATAAGGCTAGCTTCATTTTACAATCCTTCTGCTTCAACTTCCTAAAGTATTAGACTACTACACGTGGCTGAAATGCAGTAATTTTGATCATTTCTTCAAGATGTTCTGGTGACAGTTCCTCCATCAAGAATAAGTGCATTGGTTATGAAGTCCGAGTAAGAACACTGTCTTCTTCCATGCTGAGGCAATGGAACTTTTACCTCACCTCATTATGGTTTTTAATTTGACAAAAAAAAAAAAAAAAGGCAATTACTGTCTGAGCATTACAAAGGTCCATTGAATCTTCAGAATCTTAGGGGACCCCTTTTTCATTGGACTGCACTTTTAGGGCTGCTGATCTAAGCCAAGGCTAGGAGGCATGGGAAGAAAATTTTAAAATGGCTGGTTATAAGGAAATGAGGAAAAAATTTCTAGGTTCATTCTCCAGGGCTGGCACTATGCTTATTTCCTACTCCCGACTTATCTTGTGTCTGAAGGAATATTAGCTGCTCTCTAAGGCTGTCGTCATCCTTAGCTCTTGCAAGTTCTGTATTAAATGACCAAAAAGCCAACAGAGCATCCTGTCTTGGCCTGGGCACCTGCCATAGCTGTTTGTTAGTCCTCCCTGGTTCCCTGAAGCTCTGCTAGTCTAGAGCTGTCTGTCTCTCAGACCAAATGCCCTGTGTCAAAAAACCCAAAGAACAAGCACCTCCTTTGGAAGCAGTGCAGTGCCAGGTGCTAATGAGAAGAAGGAAGCATCACTTAGCCATTGGCCTTTCGTGTAACACCTACATAAAGAGGTTTACTTCACAACTGAACTGCAGAGGAGACTGAAGGTAAAGGGGAGTACCCCTTCATGGGAGGGGCCTTCACATGAGGGGCCTCTGGGGAAAGACAGACACTAGCGTGGCTTGAAGGCTCACTGGAATCCACGTGGGCCCATGGAGGATCTCATAGGTCGATAGAGGTGAGGGAGACATTTAAGACTGTGCAGCAATAACACTAATAAGAGTGCTGGGAGTGATGGGGAAGCTGTATGGAGTTGGGGGTCAGACCAAAAGTATGAGAACAAATCGTGGGTGCCTGACCTCTTCTTGCCAGGCACGAGGTGCTACTATATGTGGGTGAGCAGGATGGAAGTCAGATCAGGTAAGTCAAATCTGGCCCAATGTGTAGAAAACCCCCAAAGGTGCAGGAGGCCAAAAGAACTAAAAGCAACTGATTTCCAGGATTTTATTTCCTCTTACTCCTGCCCTCTGAGATGAGCCTTGGCATTTTCATCTGCAGGAACTTGAGGTTCAGAGAGATGGATTCATTTACTCAAAGTCATCCAGGCGGTAACCTACAGGGAAGTTCTTCCAACATAGGAATTTCTGCATCTGCAGTCTAAGCTCTGAGTAGCCTCAGTGATGGAGGGGAATGGAATAATAAAAATGGGAAGAGTCACAGAATACTGAGTGTTAGCTACACATCAGGCTTTGAGGAAAATCTATGTGCTCTTCTGTTCAGTCTTCTCCATAGGCTTCTCCATAGTGAGATCATTCTTAACCTCATACCCAAGTCTAACTAGAGAGCTGAGATTTCTTGCAAAAACTCAGGGAGAAGATGATTGGAGCCTGAAGCCAACTGGCCATGATGTCATTCCACAGGTACTTGACCCTTAGCTGATGAGGCATTCTGTGCCTTCATTTTCTGCTCATTGTTGAGTGGGAACAATAATCCCTCATAAGATTTGTGGAAGAAATCAATGAAATAAGATAATAAAGTGTTTAACATACTGCTCGAGGACTACTGAGCATGTAAACCTGTTTTTTTTTTAATTGAATATTTTTTTCGTATTTTACATATCAATCCCAGTTTCCTCTCCCTCCCAACCTCCCATGCCTCACAGATGCCCCATCCCATCCTCCATCCACTCCTCAAGGAGGGTGAGGCCTCCCTTGAGGGATCATCAAAGTCATTTGGAGTAGGGCCTAGGCCCTCCCCCTTTTCTCTAGGCTAAGGGAGCATCCCTCCATAGGGAATGGGCCCCAAAGTCTCTTCCTGCACTAGGGATACACCCTAGTTCCATTGTCAGAGGTACCATAGACTTCCCAAAGCCTCCTAACTGAGACCTACATTCAAGGAGTCTAGGTCTTATGCTAGTTTTCCAGCTATCAGTTTGGGGTCCATGAGCTCCCCCTTGTCAGGTCAGCTGTTTCTATGGGTTTCTCCAGCCTGGTCTTGTCCCCTTTGCTCATCATTTCTCCCTCTCTGCAACTGGATTCCAGGAGCTTGGCTCAATGTTCATCTGTGGATCTCTGCTTCTGCTTCTGTCAGCTATTGGATGAAGGCTCTAGGATGGCATACAAGGTAGTCAACAATCTCATTATAGGGGAAGTGCATTTAAGGTAACCTGTCCATTATTGCTTAGATTCCTAGTTGGGGTCATCCTTGTAGGACTCTGGACATTTACCTAGTGTGAGATTTCTCTTTAAACCTATAATAGCCCCCTGTATTATGGTATCTCTTTTCTTGTTCTTTTCTTCCTCGAGTCAATTTTCTTGCTCCCTCATATTCTCCTCTCCCCCATCCCCTTCTCTTTCTCCTAAGTTCTCCCCCCCCCACCAACCTGCTCCCAATTTGCTCAGGAGATCTTGTCCCTGTCGCCTTCTCCATGGGACCATTATGTCTCTCTTAAGGTCCTCCTTGTTGCCTAGCTTCTCTGGAGGTATGGATTGTAGGCTGGTAATCCTTTGCTGTATGTCTAATATTCATATATGAGTGAGTACATACCATGCTTGTTTTCCTTTGACTGGGTTACTTCACTCAGGATGGTTTCTTCCAGTTCCAGCCATTTGCCTGTGAATCAAGATTCCATTGGTAAACCTATTAATAATTTTGTTATTGCAATTTTATTAGTTGGATGGGACCTGCCTCCCAGGAAGGCATCTGTCAGTGGTTACCAGGGTATGGAGATTTAGAAGACAAGAAAAAAAGAGTGTACTAAGCTGGAGAGATGGCTTAGCAGTTAAGAGTGCTTTTCCAGAAGACTGGGTTCAATTCCCAGCCCCCACATGGCAGCTCACAACTATTTGTTACTCCTGTTCCAGGGCATCCGACACCCTTACACAGACATACACACAGGTAAAACACCAATGCACGTAAAGTAAAAATGAAACAAAAGCGTGTATCACAGGGAATTCAGCCCCATCTTCTGAAAGCCTCATGCTAGTTAGGGAAGGGAGGGTGGTAGAGCTGGCCAGTCAAAGTTCAGGAGGGAGACAGCCCTGGTGGGAGTGCCCTCTAGCCTCCTCCTTGCCCTATAGTTTTGTTTTTCTAGGCCTCTGCAGTCCAAATGAGGAGCAAATGGGGAGCTGCAAGTGGCTCTGCTAAGAAAGTGACACCACATGAACCATAGCCCTGACTCAAATGGTGGCCAAGCCTCTGGCACAGGCTGCAGAAGGAGCGCTGTGGAGTAACAAACTGTTCTCCAAAGGGAACTCCTTGTTCCAGCAACCTGAGGGACTGGCTCCAAGATCTGGCACATTTGGGACATTTGGATTTGAGAGCAGAGGCCCCAGGCACCATTTGCTTTCTGTGATTTGGGAATATGCTTGGCTTGGGAAAAGGCCATCTTTTCTCATCTTTTTGAGTGGATCTTGCCTGCCACCACCACTTGGCACTTTCAGCTGAGCATCCAGGCTTTGGACACTTGTTCCAGGGTGCTGATTCAAGATGCAGACACTGTAGAGAATAGGATGCATTTCCCAGGCACGAAGGGGACACTGGTTGTGGGGACTTTCAGCTCAGCTCTGGGATGGGGGGGGGCTGCATTATACATGCCTGCTGGCTGAGGCATTTCCTGTGTCCTAGGTAGCCCACTTTTTTCTCTGAATTCCAGTGGCAACACTGTAGGGCAGTGTTGAGCACTGGGATTGAGTTCACATCACAGCTTTGTCACTTTGAGCTCTTTGACCTTAGACAAATGTCTAATCTCACCTGTGGAATGAAGCCTTTAGTAATGTCTTTCTTTTAAATGTGCGTGTGAGGCTAAACTACGCCCTACAAAGAGCTTAAAGCTTTGTCCAATACATCAAAGTTTAACTAATGTTCCCTGATCTTAGTGTCTGCCCTGTGTTACTTCTCCCTTCCCCCATCACGTCTCAGTCTTGATGCATCTTTAAACACAGCACAGTTCACTGCCTCCCTCACCCAATAGCTTTTCTGGAATTGATCATTCTATTGTTACGAGCAAAGGGCTATGTGAACAAAATGAAGTACAGAATAACATCTCCATAAACTACCTTAATGCTGTTATTTCTTTTTTATTTTCACCCACAATAAGAAATATGCTTTACAGCACAACAGTACACAAATCTGTTTATCATCTGTCTGTCTATGTAGCTATCTATTGATCCATATGAGTAAAATAAGGTTTTCAAAATAATGCTACTTATCCTTGTGCAGTGGGGTTCATAATATATATATATATATATATATATATATATATATATATATATATATTTGAGATATGGCTATGGCCTTACTATGTAGCTGTCCTGGAATTCACTATCTAAGTCAATCTGGCTTCAAACAGAGAGATCCGCCTGCTTATCCCTCTTGAGTGTTGATAATGAGAGTGTGTGCCACCACACCCAGGTGGGGTTACATTTGCTATTCATTCTGTTATGTGCTGATCTCAGCCTACCAAGTTGACTTTGAAGCCTGCCATGAGTTATGAAGTTATGACCCAAGGTCTGAGAAACACAGTCTCAGGGATAAACTGGAGACTCTCCAGTTCACTCCATAGTGAGAGAGAGATTTTCATAGGCTTCCAAGTGTGAATTGATTCCAGAGGAATGGCCTATTTGTGGAATGGAGATAGTCACTGGGAGCTGCAGAGAGTTTGAGTAGGCAGGAGCCTGGAGAGGCAGGTGGCTCCAGTGACAAGGGACTGCCATCAGAGAAATTTGCCTTTTCCCCAGAAGTACCTGGGTGTGGCTGGAGGTTTCTAAGCAGAGGAAGACCATCTACAGGACTGTTATAGGAAGATAATTGGGCACCCAAGAGGACATTGGGTTGGTAAAGCTAAGTCAAGGACAATCAGGAGGCTACATTGATTCATGTGGTTTCAGACCCTGCATTTTAAATGATTAAAACGAGTCTCAAACATATATTCAGGGATCAAAATGGAAACCATAATATCAAGTTATTTTTGCCAACAAGAAGTAAGTTTGATTATTCCTGTAGCACAAAAGTCTTTGATTCAGGATTCGACAAACTCTTGGAACGTATTTTCTGCATCAATCTGATTTGTGTTTTCCCTGCAAAATGCTGTCTAGATGTTTGAAGGTGTGGTAGCCAATTGCTGACAGGTTATTTGAAAATCCAGATAAGCAAGATTCAAAGGTCAACTTTTTCACGTTCTTCCCTTACTTATTAAATCCATTCAGTGATCATTTAATACACATATACAAAGAATTCTTATTGCTCTTGTTCTTCACCTTTTTTTTTAAGTCTCCCTACCACCTGTGTCCCTACCCCTCCTCCATACACATGCTTTGTGCCACCCGAGACAAGGTATTGTGGCGAATTGGACCCTCTCTGTTGGCAATACTGGGGCATGCCGTTTAGATCTCAGTTCACTCCATCAATGTGCTGAGCACACTGTTCAGATGTAATGACTTCACTAGGGTGTAACAAGTTGTCCTGCCTCATGCCACGTATCACACCACCCAAAGGTGCCCATGACTTGGTTTATGATACAAGTTTGGCTTTGGGGAGTGTTTTCCAACTTATCACTCCAACCACTGAGATGATTGCCACCAGTTTGTGTGACTAAATCTACCTTCTATCACAAAGCCAGCCGAGAAACAGTGCATTGCTGTTGACTAGAATAAAGGAGGATGGTAGTCTAAACTGATGATTTAAAAATATTTTCAGACAGCTCATGGAGCACCCACTTACCAATTCTTTACACTATTCCCACTTGCTTCCCATTCCGAATGGGCTATTAAATAGTCCATGTTGAATTCTTTGAAATGTCTTCCATGGTTGTAACATCAACAAAAGACATAAAGCAAGAAGAGACATTAACATAGCCACACTTATTTATGAATGTATTAGTCAGCTGGGCAGTGGTGGCACATGCCTTTAATCCCAGCACTCAGGGAGGCATAGGCAGGTGAGATCTCTGAGTTCTAGGCCAGCCTGGACTACAGAGTAAGAGAACACCCAGGGCTACACAGAAAAATCCTGTCTCAAAAAAAATGTAGTAGTCTAATATCAAATGGCAAATTTCAACAATGCAAAAAGCATAGGCACTTTTATACCAACCCAATGTCCAGGTGAGAGTAGACAGAGGGAGCATGGACGTGCTGGGAGAGACAAAAGTGAAGGACATCAAAGAACTGAACTGACAGTACACACAGGTAGAGGATTTTAGAATGAGTGACTGGCTCAATAGAACGCTGATGGTAAGGTGGGTACACAGGAGACTTGTTGGGGGAGAAGAATCGTTCCAATTTTGGAGTGAATTTGAGATACCCATAGGGAAAATTCCAGGCTGGAAATACAGATCTTCTTCTTTCACTCATTCTATAAATATTTATGAAACGAACACTAAGAAACTAATGTTTCATTTTGCCAAGTGGAAACATTAAGGAAATAAGCTAGCATTTACTATCACCTTCACTTTGAAAAAAAGAGATCATTTAATCACCCCAAACCAGGAAGGATAGAATCTTAGAACGGAGGACAGTTTTTTAGAATTCAATAAATCTAAACAGTTGAGAAATTGTCCTAGTGAAGTGTTTACCCGTTGAGAATATCACTGTATCATGGGACTCTGAGGACCGCTGAGTGAAGAAATGAGCAGAGGAAGAGTGGTCAGCTTCAGAGACTGAGCCAGGCCTGGCAGAGCATGCCTGTAATCTCAGCAGGTGGTAGAAACGGAAGAGTCTGAGTGCCAAGATGGTATGAGAGTGAGACCCTGACTACAAAAATCCAAAACAGTAAAAAGAGATTATGAGGTTCAATTTCCAGGAGAGAGATGCCAGAGAGGAAAGGGGGAGAGGGAAAGAGTGCGAGAAACAAAGGAGGCAGTTGATCATGGAGGCCAAAAGAGGAAGGTGGATTTGCTTGGTCAACAGTCAGTGCCTATTGCTGGGGTATTGCCTAGCAAGGGGATGGACTAGCAAGAGGAGCTACAGTTCAGGGAGTTCATTGAATTTGGCAATTAGGAGGTCATTGGTGACCTTTGTCAGTGCCTTCTCACTGGGATGATGGGACTGGAGCCAAACTGGCTGAGGTGTCAATGGGAAGCTGAGGAAAGCATAAGTCTAGAAGTTAGGCTCTATTTTCAACAAACTTGAGAGGGAAGGGAAGAAATGGGAGCAGGGAAGGAGGCAGGAAGAGAAAGACACCGAGGAGAGCAGACTAGGGGAGCAAGAGAACAAATGTGAGGAGGGAAGGCACTGGATTTAGGGCGTCACAGAAAGCAGGCCTTTTATACTCTGGTGTAGGGAAGTTGGGTTTTCCTGAAAGGAAAGAAGATACTGTCCTGGAGAGAGGGCCCAGAGGAGGGTGGATGAGGCCAAGGCCCAGGAGAGAAGGGATTAACCTTTAACGAAAGGGGCACCTTGTCCCTTGTTAAGGGAGGGTGAAGGGTGGGAAGGACGTTGGAGAGGCAAGCCAGTTTGGGGGGTTGGGGCAGGGCACTGAGGTAATCCATGCTTGAAGGCCTCTGTTTTCTCAGGGAAGTAGGAGGAGAGGTTGTTCTGAGCAAGAAGGGTGCGGCAGGAACATGGTAGGGAACTGAAGGAAATTTGGAATGAGGCCCAGAGAAACGTGGAGGCTACTCTGGGGCCTTGACAAGGGAACTTCTCTGAGGTTGGTGGAGGGGTTCCGGTTTGGCAGAGGCTAATTAAGACTGTCTTTCTCCACCCTCTAAGCTGTGAGCACCTTGGGGCAGGAGCCACAACACCCTCCTCATTCTAGCTCATCTCCTTGCCAAGCAAGGAGTGTCTGGCCCAGAGAGTGTACCTATTCCTCTCAGAAAAGTCGAGGAAAACGATCACTGATAAACCCAGCACAATATAATTGACAGAGAAATTAGTTGTTATCTTAATTGCCTTTATTGGAAATTCTGTTTGGCTTATCTTGGTCTTTCCTGCTTTCCTGCTGACCACCTCATTCCTGTTCCACACTAAGTACAAGGGAGAACAGGCAGGCTCTGATATTTTGGTTCAGCAAAAGGCTTTTATTCCACAATGGGGCCAATACCTTCATATCTTCCACGGTTGGGTGATGCTGAAGTGAGTCTTAGGAGGCAGTAGTCAGAACGGTTGTATAGGGAGAACTAAGAGTCATGGAGACAGGGCTGAAGGCTCCCTCAGAGTTAGGACAGCATGTTGGAAGATGAGCATAAGGCATCCTGTGAGGCCTGTTTTACGGAGGGAAGGGATTGGCTGGAGGAATACAATTTCAAGGTCAAAGGTGGCATGGTGGGTGACATGAGTAAGACCTGGGACCTCCAGAAAAATGTGTCTCCTCCCCCTTTCCTTCTGACCTCCTGCCTATTGTCAGTGGTCACCTAGAGGTCAAAAAGATTCCAGGGTGTGATGATATGTCTTGGGCTCTCTCCACTTGGCGTGCTGTCTCTTTTCAGCCCAGTCCTTTTGACTTTGCTCCCGTCTCTCAGTTCCTTCCCTCTCCTTTTAGCAAATTTCCACAGGATCCCCCTCTTTAGGATACAGTCCAGTTCCAACTTAATACATTTAGCATTAGAGAGCTTAGCTCAGTCCGAGGTAGTGCATTCCACAGGACTCATTTCATCTCATAGAATAAACCTCTCTTTGTGGACAGCAGGTACAGTGCCAGGCCCTGAGGTGGTTGAGCTGCTAGAAACTTTTCCTTTGGTTGAGCCAAAAATGAGTCTTCATGTAGCTTCCACCCTTGGGCCTCTCTCTAGCTTGCCCTTTGAGGTTGTACACAAGTATAATTCATTGCAATCTAATCCTCAGGTGTTTCAAAATGACTGCCGTCTCTCCAAGAGGTTCCTGTTTTTCCTTTTCTTATATTTTTAAAAATATATACAATTTTATTCATCAGTTAAAACATATATATAATTGTGTGTGTGTGTGTGTGTGTGTGTGTGTACATATATATAATTCCATGCATCCTGTTTCTCAAACCTTTCTAGACCTACCTCCCATCCATACCCACTCAAGTTTGGTCTTTATTTATTCTTACTTTTTGTGCGCCAAACAATGTCAGTTCAGTTGTGGAAACTGTTTCAAAAACATCACAAAATCATAAAGGAAGTGAAGCTCCACCTTTCTCTCTTACCCCCTGAGCTGACAGTTGCAACATCTTTTCTACTAACTAGCCTATTTTTTTTTCTGTGCATACTGTACATTCCACATTTTTTTCTTATCAAAATGGGATCGTCCTAAGTAATATTTTCGAAACTTAGGAGTTTCAGTCTTGAATACATTGGCTGTTTATGCATTCCTCCACCAGGACATTTTAACATGACGTTGCTTTTTTTCTTTTCTTTTCTTTTTTTTTTTTTTTTTTTTTTTTTTCTGGTGCTAGAGGTCAAGCCCTGCTATGGCCATGCTCCATCACTGGGCCATATCCGCAACTCTGTCTTTAGTTGTTTTTCTTTGCTGTACAGATCACAGTGAGGCTCAAATTCAAGCAGAGTGCTGGGAGGCGGGAGCTAGATAAGGAGCCCCTGAATCAAGTTAGTCCCCACCCCTTAGCATCCAGCTTTACAGCTTTCTGCGATGATGCCATGATTCTCACTGTCTGCTCAGTATGTGATTACATGGATTGTCCACGATTAGCAAAACTAACGGGTTTCCTATTATTGGACACTGAGGCAGTTTCTAATTTTTGAGCATTACAAACCAGGCTGTGATGAACATCCAAGACACTAAATCTAGGCAGGTGCTGGCCACTGAGGTCAGGAGGAATATTTTTGAAACCTCTAAGCATGAAGTGCCTGCCAGTTGTTGTAACTGGAAGCTTGTTGGCTAAGGCCCAAAAGGTGGCTAATGCCAAACACTCTGCTCAAACCTTTTTGGCTTGCTGGGGTCAGTACCCATTCCCCAGCTCTTGTCACAGAGTGTTCAGGCTGTCAGGGGCCTGGGGACCCCAGGGCCAGCACCCTCATCTCACGTGAGAGGACTGAGGACTCTGATGGTCCTTTGGCAACACAGTGCTGGGCAGAGCCCTCCCGGCCTCCAGCACCTGGGCTCCTAAACTGGCAGCTGAGCTGTGCCATTTGGAATCTGCCCTGCAAACTCCCTGGGCCCGCTCCCCATACCACACAGCTTTCTGCTGAGGCCAGAGGGGGCTTTAGGCACTTTTGCAAGTCAACTGAGCAGTGAGGCAGGGGTAGGGAGGCACTGACAGATGACTTGAGTTTTACCCTGGAAGAGACTGGACCTGCTCCACCCAGAACCCCTCTTTATCCTAAGCCACGTGACAGGCTTCATGGCAGTGACCCTGTGTCAGGTCCACTTGGCAAATCTACTTGGGATTTGAGCTGAAATACTTGGTGAGTCCCTCACTCTTCTTAGAGCTGGAAGCCTTCTATTCTCACTGGGAACCAGCTTTGCTAGAGGCCCATAGACCCAGCCCTTTGCCCCAGACAAACATGGGTGCGAGCTCCCCTCCTTCCCACCTTGGGCCTTGACACTGCCTGGGGAATTCACACAAATGGTGTGAGATTTGCCCCTTTGTTTTCCTCTCTGACTTGGGGCTACAGCAGACCCCTCACCTACACCGGGGACCCTGTTTATTCAACAGCGAGAGATTTCACACCCAAGGACATAGCTCTCACTCCAGGAGCCCCCTCCCTAAACCTTCACAACCATCCCACATTCCCCCACCCCTGCACTGCCTGAATAATTGATGAGTCAAGGCAGGGCTTATAAAAGGGTCTCTGGGGGAAAAAGCCAAGAGTGCTGAAGGTTCTGAGGACTGGAATAGGCCACAGTCATCTGACTTGGTGTCTCTAGGATGGACCCTGCTGCTCCTGCTGCTGCCTCTCCTGGCCTGGCCCTGGCCCAAGCCCCTGCTGTAGCACAAATCAATGGACAAGAAGTTTCTGAAAGTGGAAGGTAAGTGAAACTTTGACAGCCTGAACTCAGGGAAATGAATGAGGGAGATAGTGAGATGGTCCATGGTGGTAGTGGCCCTGTTCTCTTTGAAGAAGAGAGGCAACAAAGAGCCTCTGATCTCCCTCTATACCTTTGGCTGGAATATTTTACCTCGTTCATCACTCTAGGTGGCAGGAGTGGGCTGAGGGGCACCGAACATTGCCAAAGCTGAAAGCCAAGTAGCCTGACCCTCATGGTCTAGTCTGTCCAATTCCTGAGGGAAAGGGAGAAGTTGCTCTGGAAATTGGGCTTTAATGCAACCTGGACTGTGGGGCCTAGATGGTAAGAGATGGCATAGAGTAAAAGGGACAAAGTCTAAAGAGGCTTTTGGTTGGAGTGCTACTTCCGTCCTGAGCATGCCACAAGTTTCCTATTTGCTTTTCCTCCTTGCCTCTAGAATCTAGAGGAAAAGTAATGGGCCAAGGAGTATTCTAGGTCCAGCTAGGAAAATGGCAGAATTCTGTTCCCTACTACTTGATGCAGGAGATAGGCCACAAGATACTCCCTATATAGCTGGCATTCTCTCCTCTGCACATTTCACATTCACATTCAACAGTTAAGTCCCTCCTGTGTGCAAGGCATAGTAGTAGGGGAATGGCGGTTCAGATATGCCTAGACAACTCTTTCAGCTTAAGGGGCTCAGACAGACAATCCCAAAACAGTGGAATAAGAGCAGTGATAACATTGTTGGAGTAGAGACAAGGGGTATCTGTCATAGCCTTGGCTCAGTGCTCAGGAGACCAAAGGTATTCCAGAGCAGATGGCTTGTGAGCCAAGCTTTAGGAGGCCTCTTCTGTGATCAGAAGAGGCCTATGTTTAAGTCTCTTCCTGTGCCAATTGTTCTTTTTTCTGTTTATCCTAGAGAAACTTGTCTTTGGAGACCCTGGCTATCCTCCATAAATGATCAACCAAGGCAGGTGAGGATGCTGGTGGATTGGGTGAGTTGGGGGTCCTGTGACATGCTTGCATGGGAACTGACAGCCATGTCCCTTCTCAGACATCCCCTGACTCCAGTCCAAGGCTGCAGATCTGGGGGAGCATTTTGCCAACTCTGCTCACATTTTATCCCCACAGCAGCCCTGGGAGGAAGGCAGGGCTAAGATTTCCATGACAGATGAGGCTGGACATCAAGGCTTAGAGTGGGCAAGGGGTCTGGGCTGGCCTCAAAAGTGTGTGGTAGAGCTGGTGCTGGAATCCAGTGCTCTCCCACTCTGCTCCATGAATGTTTTGTCCTCTAAGAGAACTCTGTCCCCTGGACAGTCTCCAAACAGACACTGGAACAGGGTCAGGGAAGAAAACAACCCCCATGACTCTTGCTACTTGTTTTTCAACCAGATCCAAGACAGACCCCTTGCTGTAGGGCAGGGCTGGGAGGTGGCTGGATCTCAGAGATGCCTCGAGTCTTTTGGAGATTGTCAGAACCTGCAGATCCCTGACCCTTGATATGGGAGGGGCAGTTAAGCCACATTCTAGCTTTTGCTTTGGACAGGCTGCTGGTGGGGCAACAGCTGCGGAGGCCACCAAGGCTGTGTCTGAGTTCCATCACCCTGTCAGGTAAGCTTCTGGTGTTCAAGTTCAGAATGTGACAAACAGCCATGAGCTCTATGTATGCTCATGACAAGGCCATGACGCACGAGGAAAGAGACCATGGAACTCAGTAGGCCAAAGTGACTTTCCCCAGAGGGACTTCTCCGTCCCTGAGCCCTATGGATGGAATCCTGTGAACCCACCACTGATAGAATCCTTAGTAGAAAAGGAAGGGCTGGGATGATGGAGCGGTTAGTGGTGTCAGTGCTAGCATTGAAAGACACTGGGGTGACCCACCCTCTACCACAGCTACAGGCCCATCAGAGGTGATGTTCTTTCTTAGAACCACTTTTGTAACACTCGCAACGATTCCACACCAAAGCTGCTTCTTCCTTTCCCTCTCAGACCTTTCCTGAAGCTAGCAACCAGCTCCAAGGGGTGTGCTTCCTTCTTGGCCTGACTGGTCCCTCTACATCTGAGAGTTGCCTTAGTTAGGGGCCCTGCTTCTGTTTTGTTTGCAGGCTCTTCTGGCCTAAATCCCGTTCCTTTGACTACCTGTACAGTGCCGGGGAGATATTACTACAAAATTTCCCTGTCCAAGCCACCATCAACTTATATGAAGATTCTGACAGCGAAGAGGATGAGGAGGACAAGGAGGAGGACGAAGAGGAAGAGGTCAATGAAACAGGGCCAGAAGAGGGTACGAGGGTACCAGAGGCCACAGCACACAAGGCCGAAGCTCATTCCCCTGACCCACCCCTGACCTGTCCAAACTGAAACAGTCCCAGTTACACTTGTCATGTTTTCAAGGGCATCGATTAGCTAAGAGTCTCCAGACACAAATTTTCTGGACTGGAACCAGTGTACTCAAACAGTCTAGCTCACCCTGGCTCTCTTGATGGGCCCACAAGTCTAGGCCTTTGGCATGTTCTTGTCTGGGCTGCTCTTGTGCCAACAGGAGGAAGCTCCCAAGACCTGGAAGGGGATCAGGAAGGCTTGATTTCTGAAGCCCTTGGGAAATAGAACAGGGCTGGGGATGCCCTTGGACAAGAGAGCAGTCACTCCCCAGGGCCCTTTGATTCCCCCAATTCTTCAAGATAGCCATATGAGCCAGTGTCCAAGGGATAAAGGCTGACCTCCATCTTCCTTTCCTGAGACACCAACACCAGATCCAAGCAATCCTGGGACATCTCCAGGGAAGGGAAGGGGAAGGGGATGGAACAGCAGGAGGCATCTTGAGAATCTGCTTGTCTGGGGACCTGCATCTACTTTGCCTGCTATTCAGTCTGGGTATTGGCAGAAGATGAATCAGAAGAAAAATAAATGGAATGATGTTTGCCGTTTTCTGGGAATTGCACTGATTTCTTAACTGAACTCTGTCCGTATTGTGAAGCCATAGGCAGAGGTCAGTTCGTTGCTCTACCTCTACCTGAGGCCAGCTGACAGAATTTTCTCCTCTGAGAATGTAATTCAGGGGACAAAGCCTCTTGCCGGGCTATCTCTGTTCACTTGTGGAGTCAGGCTTGACTAAACGTCAAGGGCAGCTCAGGAACCCCCCCCAATGGGGCAGCTCGAGAGTTGTGGGTAGAGGATGAGGCCTGAGGTAAGGGTGAGATGGATTTTCTCACTTAGTCATTGGGGACTGTTGTCACATATGAGGAGGAACCCTTGGACACCCACCAAATCCTGTCAATTATATCTCTTTGGTTCCCTCGCTATCTACCCCAGCTCTGACCTTCATGTTTACTCCTGTCCCAATTACTCTTCAATGAATTTTCTCACTTCCAGCATTTTGTTTCACAATCTTTCTGTACACGGGCCACCAAATCAGGTCATAGTCTTACTTCATCAACAGTTAGACTAATTTTTTGTTTTTGAGGGGGCAGGCTCATAATTACCATGAGGCAGTAATTTAGGAAAAAGCATGCAGACATCCATCGCTATACATTTGTGAATCAATTCTTTACTGTGGTATTCTGGATTCTTTAATCATCTGCTTTTGTGTTTGTGGCTTTTTCTTAAGACAAGGTCTTGCTATGTATCCCTAGTTCTAGCACTATCTAGCCCAGGCTGGCTACAAACTCACTGAATCGGCACAACCACACTGACAGCAACTGTCACCCGTCACTTCATGACATGGGTTAAGTGAATGGAGCTCAGGGTGGATAAGTAACTAACCCAAGGTTGTGCATCTGGCTTCTGGGAGATTCCTCTTCACTTACCAGACAGTCCTCCTGTCTTAACTCTCCTTCTGGGATTATAGGTGTATGTCCCAATGCCTGGTGCTAATCATGCAATATCTGCCTGTCTTTGCAAACTCATCTCTCTGCCCTTAAAATTTGTTTGGCTTGCCCTTGAGTGTAGCATGCTTTCTAATGCTTCTGTGCCTTTAAACTCCTCCCTGCAATGGCTTTCCGGTCTTCTCAGCCTTTTAAACTCTCGTTCAGTCAATAGAAGTACCTTACATTACCCTTTTGTTGGGAGAGTCTCCTGGCCTCAAGTCCAGGATTGGTAACCTTATGTTACCACTGCCTCATCTATGACAGCACCTGCTTCCTCCTTCCCTTTGCAGGAACCTGTGTTTGATACCCATGCAACTTGGTAGCCTAGCACCCCTCAACAAAAAACCAGAAAATCATAATGAAAAATTGCCCAGGTGTTGTCAAAGCAGCTCTTGGAAGAAGCACTGTGGATCCACTCGCCCACTTCTTCAAATCTTTCCTCAACCGAGGAGGGCAAATGCTAATGGCATCTTATTGCAAAACAAAATGGCGCCTTCTTTCCTTTCTCGTCTCTCTCAACCTGAGATAGTCCTCCAGCTCTGAGCCCTAGCTGGGACTTCCCTAAATGGGATGGACTGTCTGGAGTAGGCCACCAGACTCACACACTGCTGCCATCTATCGGTTAAAATTTCACCTTGGTCTTGGAAGGAGAATCTCAGGCAATTGAACTTTGACCACTTTAATTCCTTCAGTCCATTGTAGCTCTTCTGGTAAGTGAAGTGGAATCTCCCAGAAGCCAGACGCACAAGCTTGGGTTAGTTACTTATCCACCCTGAGCTCCATTCTCTTAATCCATGTCATGAAGTGACGGGTGACAGTTGCTGTCAGTGTGGTTGTGCCGATTCAGTGAGATGGAATAAAGAAAACAGCACAGGCCCTGACTCATAGGATGACTCCTCACAGACAGCAGAAGTCACAGTAAAGTGACAGTGCCTGTACTAGGAATTGTTGATACTATAAAGGAGTCTGTTTCCAGACTTGAGTGCGATGGTGACTGATTATTTAACTAATGAGTATGTCCCAGGCCCCTTTGCCTAATCTTTGTCACCATTTGATGGTTTATCAGTCAAAGCAAAGCTGGCAGTGTTTATAAACAATTAAGACACAAGAGAGGTCTGTTGTGGCTTTCTGAACCACTCTACATTCAAGTGCTCACTAGATTTGAGGTTTCTTTGTCTTGGGACAGAGATTTTAAAACTTAAACAGCTTTTAGCAAGAAACTCTTTCTTCTGAATTGAATGCAAAAGACTAAAATGTAAATCTGATAGGGATGGAGCTGCCCCAGGGAAGCCAAAAATCGAATCGGTCTCCGTGAGGGGGGGGGACAATTTGGAAACACTGTCCCAAGGGTTAAGTCAAGGATGATTTGAAACCCAAGGAGGATTAATTTAAGGTGTCCAATGTTCCATTTAAAGCCCTTGTTTTGTGTCCTAAGCTCCTAGCATTGCATAGCTCGTGAATTGCTTGAGTTCTTCTTCTACCATAGGTTATAGGGATTTAAAATCCTTGGAATCCCAATATCCTTGCTTTTAAAGTATTATATAGCATAGAATTAGAAATCCTTAAATCCTCACAGGTTTAAAGACCCTACAACCTGTGGAATAGTAATTCCCAACTCATAGGGAGCACATCTCCATTGCCTCCCCCCTTACTACTGACATGCTCTTTACTGGGCTGGCATTTTGTCTTATGTCCCGCCCCGTCTCATGTCCTGAAATGGCTCCCAAACCCCCGCCCTGAACAGTTGCTTAGTGATTGGAATTTTCTGTTCTAACTATGCAGCGCCAGTGATCCCTACTTTATAACAACTCAAATACCACTGCATAGATTCAGGAGAAAAGATCTGCCCCAAACCCAGTTCCTCCTACTTGTCCTACCCTCAGTGCCCCGTCCCCAGCATGAACTGTTCTCTACTTGATAACAACATTTATTGAAGGTGAGGCTGTATTTGAGATGGGCCTTGAAATATGGGCATCAATACAATAAATGCCAAGGCCTAGAGAGATCAAAACAATAAAGTAAGGTTGCCGTGTTAAAAAAAAAAAAAAAAAAAAGGTGCATGGGGAGATGTAAAAAATAGATTGAGATTGAGAGGTGGGGAAGATCAGGCTGGAGTTTGGAGAGGGGAAAGAATATGATCAAAATATATAATATGGAAAAGAAACCAACAATTAAAATTAAAAAAATAATTTAATAGTATGGATTTTTACCTGCCATGCACCATGCAAATGCAGTGCCTGAAGAGGCCTGAAGAGGGCATCAGATCCCCTGAACTGGGGTTACAGACAATTTGCAGTCAACACGTGTGCAGGGAATCAAATTCAGATCCTTTAGAAGAGCAGCCAGGGTCATTAACCACTGAGCCATCTCTCCAGCCATGAGGCCCCAAAGTTTTACTCCAGAGATTGGTGAGAAAAGGGGACAAACCGTCCACTGTAGCTGCAGAGGTTCCACGGCAGGTGTGTGGGTGTTTGGTGATGCCACTGAGGCTGGGAGGAATGGCAGAACCATGGATAATTCTTGAAGTGGATTGCTAAGCAGCATGCCTGGAGACTTGACATGAAACTTTCATACAGCCCGGAGGGATGGGTAGTTAGGGAAGCTGAGGCTTAGAATGGTTTTATAAGAACCTATGACCTAGGCTCTTGTAAGTACCAAGGTCTTCATATGAATCTCTTCATTTAACCCTTACAACATCCTGAGTATAACATCCTCATTTTATAAGTGAGGGAAACAAAGGTTCAGGATAAAGAGTCTGCTCACAGTTATCCTTATGCTGAGTGGCCATGCAAAGATTTGAGAAATGGCAGCATCTGCCCGTGGTTACAGTGATGGGAAGTGGTAGAAGTGGGATTTGGGGCCCTCGGGTCTGAAGCCCTAGACGTCAAAGAGGAGAAATGAACAGGTCTTGGCAAAGGTTTAGTTCTGTGTGAGAGCCAAGAAGAAAATGTTTAGGTGCTGCCTGGAGGGAAATGAGTCAGAGGATGTGAAGAACCCTTGGCTACTAGCCAGGAAAAGCTGAAGGCCACTGAAAGGAGTCACAGAAGGGGGACTTTCTTGGTGCTGGGCAGAGAGAAGCAAGTGCTTAGCATCCTAGCTATAGGCACAGTGTTTTCAGAGGCAGGGTACTGATGAGAGGTGAGGGGAGGATCATCACCACCGAGTGCTACCAAGTGCTATGCTGGTTGATCATGTTCCAGCTGGGTTGGGAAGCCATGCAGACTGTGGAGTTCTCCCTAGATGACAAGTATGGTGCTTTCCATCCTTCCTTCCCACTCTGCTCGGAAAGTGCCTCCCCCAAAGCCCAGCACAGTGTGTGAGGTTGCCCCTCAGGCACACATGCATTTGACTTAGAGACTTGGAGTGGCCCAGCCGATAGTCACAATAGTCACGCAGTGGGACACCTGGAGACCTGTGACAGTGCAATTCAGAGTCAGGACTTCTAACTCCACTCCCTGGAGAAGCCCCAAGAGCCCTGCAGGCAAGCTGCCTCCCACAGACTACAGGGAAAAAGTCTGTAAACTGTCATCTCTACCTGTCATAGGTGATACCTGAAGCCCAAGGGAAAATGTAGATTTTAAAAGTCTGAGCAACAACCCTATAATGAACTGGAATCACAAGATGTGAACAGCCTGCCCTGAACTCCGGGCTCAACTGATGTCCTTTACCAGAAAGAGACACAGCGCCCTCTCGTGGCTTAGCCCTAAAGCTACAGTTTTAGGGCTCTAACTTTGCTCTTACCTAATCATTAAAATAAAAGCTGTGTATATTTTCTGAGTAAACGAAAAGAATTGATATCTGCAAGTTGTCTGCAACAGTAAAAGTCCTTGGAAACACGTTCATAAATTTTATTTGAAGAAGGTATACATAAAAGTTAAAGAAAATAATATAAAAGGAAAAGTACCACTTAAAATATCTCCATGTAAAAGAATGGCTACACAAAACACTAAGAACTTGCCACAGAGACTAGAGCAGAACCATTAACATTGACAAAAACCATTTCCAATAGTTCAGTAGGACACTGTTCAAAGACAACATAAAATGGTAGCCTATTGGCATGTTATGCAAGATTTTTGATGTCCATAGATTCAGAACAGCTTAAAATGCAAGTAGAAATGTACCACCCATGAAACATCAACAAAATCTACAAGAGTAAGTCACCTTATTGTGTACTGTTTTGTTGTTCTTGTGAGTCTCGCTGGACTTCATCTTCTGAGTGTAAGCTTCCTTCCACCTCAGACACTTAAATAGCTGAGACCATGGGAAGGCGACACCTGGACAGCAAGTTTTAGTGCCTGGTTGTTTGGGGATGGGCTGTGGCATTTAACCAAATCTGAACACACATACTCTTCTCTAGCAAGTAGTCACCAGAACATTAACTCTTAAGGCTTAGTTTCACTCCTTGCCTTCCCTTTCCTTCCTCCTTCCTTCTATTTTCCTTCCCTTTAGACATGCACACACCAAATACACACACACACACACACACACACACACACACACACGCGTTTTTAGACAAGACAATCTCAGGTGACTTAGGCTGTCTTCATACCTCTACGTAACAGCTGAACCTGATCTTATACTCCTGGCCATCCTGACTTCATCTTCCAAGTGCTTGTGTCCCAGGCATGTTCTACCACACTAAGCTGACTGTTTTGTCACATCTCCGACTCCCACTCCACTCCCTATCTTGTTGGCCTTCTTCATTTTTCTCTGTTATGTCTCCAGTTGCCCCAAAGGGGTCACTGTCAAGAATGATGTAAGGCATGGCTTCTTAAACAGGTGGGTCCTGACCTTGCGTGCGGTTGTGTAACTGAATCAGGGGATAGAAAACATTTGGCAACAATAAAGGTTTTCTGAATGCATATATCAACAGGTAATGCCACAAATCATTTTTCACCCAGCAGAGTATCACTGGGTATATCAACCACACTCCAGGGCAGGTCCCATGGTCAATCCAAAAGGAACTCCTGGTTGTGGTATTTGTTGTTGTTTTGTTTGTGTGTGTGCGCGCGTGCATGCGTGCATGCAGGTGTGTGTGAATTCTTGTTTTGGCATGTTTTTGTGTTTCTTTTGTTTTTTGGGGAGAGAGATAAAGAACAACAAGTTGGGTGAGTGAGGGGGGAAGATCTTGGAGGCGTTGGAGGAGGGGAAAACATGTTCAAAATACATTGCATGAAAAGTTTAAATAAAAGAAATGAAAGATTACTTCCCAATCAAATATGGCACGGGTCTTTTGGTGAGTGCTCACAATGGAGCATGGTTGGGTGTCACTGAGGCCTTCCCTGCCAAGCATATGACACTCACACTTTGCACTGCACTTGCTGTCACACCATGCAGTGCCAATCAGCTCTGTCCAAAGTGCCTTAGTTAGATCCAAGACTACTGCATTTTTTAAACTGCAGTGCTTCTACTATCCAGAAAGAGTTCCCCTTTCTTCCAGAAATACTGTTGTTTCATTATAGTCAACAAACTTTCACCAGTTTCTTTTCTCAGTATGCATCAAGTTAGCACATTTTTTTTAATTGTATCAGAATGCTTGATTTTAAATTTGCTGCTGGTGTTGGCTATTTGAGCTTCAGTGAAACAATCATCAAATGAACTTTGGCTTGGAACTGATACAGCATTTCCAACACTTTCTGCAATGTTCCGAAACAATGCTCTTACCATTTTGTACTTAGGTAAAGTGGCATTCTCAGCATTGACAATCATGAAATCCAAATCTATCAGCTACCTCTGGAAATTGAGAAAGATGCTCTACAGGGTACAGGATCAAATATTCTGCCAAGGTTTCAGGTGTGTGTGTGTGTGTGTGTGTGTGTGTGTGTGTGTGTGTGTGTGTAGAGATATGCACATCTCTCTTACCTGCAAGTACATTTGTTTTCATATTTACTATTGTTGTTCTTGTGTGTGCTCGCGTGATGTATGCCTGTTGGAGTGAGTATAACACGGTGCTCATGCGGAGGGGTCAGAGAACAACTTTTCACAGTCAATCCTCTATCATGGGGTTTGGGTCTCAATCTCAAGTCATCAGGTTTGCACAGAAAATATTTTATCTCCTGAGTCATACCCAATCATCCAGCCCAGCTTTTATCTTAAACAAATGGTGAAATTACATTTATACCAAAGAATAAAACAACAAAAACTCCTTAGGTTTTATTATAGGTAAATATTTGATAATTTAAAAAAACACAACAAATCTTTATGGTTTATTAAAGGTAAATGTTTGATGTATATGACAATATTATATATTTGCATACCTAGGTCTGTGCAAAATTTTGTTGAATGAAAAGGGGTTATGAGTGAAAAATTTAAGATGCCTATTTTAGTACTTATGGGCCAGACAGGCTAACACACTTGTTTTTCTTCATGTATAGTTTTAAGATTCTCAACTGTACATCTACTGTCTCTTGCCTGACACAGGTGCTCATTTCTTTCTGTATTTTAGAGTAAGTTTGTATCCATCCTCTCATGTGGTCCTTTTCGTACTCACTAAAGAAATGGATCATGGCGAGAAAGGAAATGCTGTCGTCAAGGCTGCACAGGAGTCAGGACCAGCACCTAGAGCCTTCATGTCAAGCTCAACGCTTTCCACCAACCCTTGCAGTCACTCATGGCCCTGAGTTTGGTCCAAGTATGAGGCATTTGTACCCCAGGACATGACTGAGTCTTGAAAGCCACGTCGCTGTACTCTGATACCCCATTTCCTGCTTCCACAGAGGCTGAAGTTGTATTCCAGGTGAACTGTTAAACTAGAAATCTTCACATAAAAGAAATGGCAGCATGTTGCCAGGACTGGTGACCAAAAATAGCTACATCTTAGCCCATGCCAAGAATACAATCAAAGACTAGATGATAGGTCTGAAGCAATCTGAACATCATCTTCTCAGCTGAGCACTGTGCCCTTCTGAGCAATTGGCTGTGCTCACAGCCAGCTTGGTTTACCCTCTCATCTCGTGTTAGAACTAACCACTGGGTCTCAGAAGGACAACTTGTCTCTAGTCTTTGCAAGGATTGAGCAGTGCTGATGTGTGTCATCAGTGTGGATCCCAGTGGCATCATCTCTTCGTAGGCACTGAGGGGAAGAGGAGTGATAATAAATAACTCAAAGCCTCTCAGCGTCACTTGACATGACTCAGGGGCAGAGAATGGAGGCTTGACAGTCAGTAGCAGGTCTGTCTCCTCCTATTTGAACACACTGGCAACCATCCAAGCAGAACTGAGATAAATTCCCTGAGCCCAAAGACCCCTCCCCTAGCCCTTACTTGACATGGGGAGTCTGGCAAGCATGGCTCTGAGGAGAGGGAAAATCTTGTTATTTCCTTTCTTAGATTTCTGAATGACACTGGATTTCTCTTGGTGCTGTCACTTGATCTTCAGTCTCTCATCACCATGACAACCCAAGTGAAGGAGCTGGCATTGAGATCAATGTCTTACCAATAGGCATTTGTGGAACAGCAAGTGCACACTGTCTGACATTAGAAAAGCAGAACATTTGCTAACCCTGTCTCCCTGCTTCAGCCATGCTCTATGGCAGAGAGCAAATCCTTTCACTTGTCACTCCAGGCACTTCCTAGTATCCCTATCTTCAATCTTTCTACAGGGGAGTTGCTAATCGGATTAGCTGGAGATCAAATCCTGGGCCTCCTGTCATTAGTGAACAGAGTCATCGTAGCGAGATGTGATACCCATCCATTCAGCCACTGGTTTATTAGGTCAGGCCACATCTGTTCTGAAAATGTTAGCTTCTCAGGGCTCAAAGACCAGTATCCCTTGTGCTGCATTTTCCCAATCCCTCAAAACCAGAGTCCCCTGGAAGGGAAAAAGTGCAGAACAGATGGGATCGACAAGCCAATGCTGACTTCTCAAATCAAGGTTTTATTAGTTTTTACTGCTTTGTCAGAGAGAAGGGCACGTGTTAAGACTTGGGTATGAAAACTTCATTTCTGAACCCACGGCACCCTAGGGTTTCAGTTCTATTCCAGCCTGTGTCCACTGTGGGCAGAATGGGGCCACATGCTCATCTTCCTCACCACCACTGACTTCTGAGGAAATGGGGCATACATCCAAATGAGATCCAAATTCTTTTTCACAAGTTCCTAACATCTAAACTGACAGTAACTGTGCACGCTACTGGTGGCAATTCCAGGCATTCATGATGCCAAGTAAAGACAGAATCAGGGTAATTGGCTTATCTAGCCCTACGATGGTTTCTCTGTGTTAAGGGCATTAAAAACTCCTCTGTACTGGCTGTTTGGAATTATTTGAGTGATCCCAGTTAGTCAATAATCTCACCCCTCTACATACAACACAGGGAGTCCTTTACGTACAACACAGGGAGTCCTTCTCTACTCAACTGTATCCATCTCCCCCTTTAATAATCATTTGTTCCCACACTCACACACTCTTCTCATGCTCTAGTGCCCTGAGACTCTCCCTAATATTCCCACATGCAAGCAAGAACCCATGACACTTGCCTTCCGGTGCTTCTCTCATTCACCTGAAGTGCTGTGCCGAACTTCCAGCATTTCGCAGCATTCTATAGGCAGCATGAAGTCAAGTTCTCAGGGTGGGGGAGGGGTTGAGGCATTGTCTTACAATAACAGTGAAAACTCCCTCTGCCCACAGCCATGAAACCTGTTTGCTCAGTGAGAGCATTCTTGGAAAACTCACCCACGCTAAACAAAACGGGCTTACAACAACAACAACAACAAAAATCATTCTCTTTTGTTTGCTTCTTGATTCCGGGTCTCATTTATGGCAGGCTTATCTTGAGTTTGCTTTGCAGCTAAGGGAAAAAACTTTGAGCTATAGATCTTCGTGCTTCTACCTCCCCCTCCTGTGGTGGTTTGGAAGAAAATGGCCACCATAAGATCATTGGGAGTGGTGCTATTAGGAGGCGTGGCTTTATTGGAGCAGTGGCCTTGTTGGAGGGAAGGTGTGTCACGGTGGGGGTGGCCTTTGAGGTCTCCCATGCTCATGGTATGCCCAGTGTCTCAGTTCAGATCCTGTTGCCTGAGGATCAAGATGTAGAACTCTCAGCTCCTTCTCCAGCACCATTTCTGTCTGCATGCCACCATGCAGCCTGCCATGATGGTAGATAGTGAACTAAACCTCTGAACTGTTAAATGTTTTCCTTTATAAAAGTTGTCATGGCAAGATCTCCCCAAGCAAATTGAGATCATGGGCTGGAGAGAGAGAGTTAGGGAGAAGAGGAGGGGGTAGAGGAGGGCATGATGGAGCAGGAAGACTGAGTCAGGGAATGGATAGAGAGAGCAAGAAAGAGATACCATAATAGAGGGGAGCCATTACAGGTTTAAAGAAACCTGGCACTAGGGAAATGTTCAGTGATGTACAAGGATGACCCCAACTAACAATATAAGCAATAGTGGAGTGGCTACCTTAAATGCCCTTCCCTTATGATAAGATTGATGATTAGTATAAGCCATCCCAGATCCTTCATCTAGTAGCTGATGGAAGCAGAAGCAGACACCCACAGGTAAACACTGGGCCAAACTCCTGGAATACAGTTATAGAGAGGGAAGTGATGAGCAAAGGGGTCAAGACCAGGCTGGAGAAACCCAAAGAAGCTGCAGACCTGAACAAGGGGGAGCTCATGGACTCCAGTCTATAGCTGGAAAACCAGCGTGAGGGACCAACCCAGATTCCCTGAACATGGGTGTTATTTAGGAGGCCTGGGGCAGTCTAGGCCTCTGGTAGTGGATCAGTATTTATCAGTATTTATAGGAATGGACTTTGGGGAGCCCCTTCCACATAGAGGGATGCTCTCTCAGCCTAGACACGTGGGGGAGGGCCTAGGCCCTGCTCCAAATGATATGACAGACTTTGACGATCCCCCATGAAGGCCTCACCACTCCCTTGGGAGCAGAAAGGGGATGGGATGGGGGGTTGGGTGGGGGAATGGGGGAGGAGGAGCGGGTGCAGGAACTGGGATTAATATATAAAAAAACAAGCTTGTTTCTAATTGTAAATAAAAATTATATGTAAAAAAGAAACAGTTAATGATGATGATAAAATAAATAAAATTTCAAAGCAAACAGAAAACAAAACAAACAAACAAAAAAACAGGAAAAAGGTTGTCATGGTAGTGGTGTCTCTTCACAGCAATAAAAACCCTAACTAATGCACTACCAGAGTGTAGAGGTTTTTAAGTTTGCATATCATGCCTGGCTAAAGGTTACTCTTTATGAACACAGTAGATTCTTCTAATATTTATTATTTCTGAGATGAGAATAGTGCAATGGACGAAGGGAACATAGGTTATCATGTGACCCTAACATGGGTACCTGTTCAAGTTCTGTCACGTCCAGCAATAATATACGGACAAATGATTTAGTACCCTCATGTCTTAAACAGGAACCGTCTTCAGTCCATTAAGCTCAGTTTTTTTGTTTGTTTATTTTTTGAGGGGGAGTTGGATGTGGGGCCTGAGAACTGTGTACCTTGTTATATGATACCTACCCCCTTGGAAAACTGTGAAAGCTAACATGTGTCTATCTATCTATCTATCTATCTATCTATCTATCTATCTATCTATCTATCTATCTGTTGTTGGTTTTTGTGTGTGGATGTTTGTAAGCACATGCTTGCTACAGTGCTCATGTGGGAGCTGGTTCTCCCCTCTCTCTATGCTTGTTCTAAGGATCAAGCTAGGTTGTCATGCTCAGCAATAGGTTTCATTACCTGTTATGCCATTTCTACAGGCCAAAGATAACCCTTTAATAAGGATTGTGCAAAGAAATTCAGCATCATAGTCATCCAAATGAGTTCTTGCTGCCGTGCATGAATGTATGTATGTAGAATAGTTGCCATTTTCATCTTTTCCCTTAGCATGTCTTTTTGCTTGTTTTTTGAGTTTCTAGACAGGATTTCTCTGTGCAACAGCCCTGGTTGTCCTGGAACCTCACTCTGTAGACCAGGCTGGCCTTGAAATCCCCGAGATCCGCCTGCCTCTGCCTCCCAAAGTGCTGGGATTAAAGGCGTGCTCCCACCCATGCTAGGCCATGTTTATTTGTTTTGAGAGAACTTGTTATATATTCTAAGTTAGCCTGAAGCTCACTAAGTAACTTGGGATGGATTTGAACTTGCAGCATTCCTTCCAGACCACTGATTCTCAATCTGTGGGTCAAAAGCCCATCAGCAAACCTCTATCTCCAAAAAATGTTTACATTATGATTCATAACAGTAGAAAAATACAGTTATGAAGTAACAATGAAAATAATTTAATGGCTGGGAGTCACTACAAATGAGGAAACTGTATTAAAGGGTCACAGCATTAGGAAGACTGAGATTCTAGACATTTCTCAAGAAAACCATTTTTTATTGAATCAAGAAACCACATGCAGTTGAAAACACCATAACTAAGAGACAAGCCAACAGAATTAAAAGAGAAAGAAATAAGGGTTGAGAGATAACTCAGGTTTGAAAAATCCTTCTTGCTCCTGTAGAGGACCCAGGCTGACTTCCTAGCACTCACATAGGGTGGCTCACAAACATTTATAACTCTAGTTCCAGGGGGTCCTATGACCTCTTGAGCATCCACACAGGTGGTACACACACACACACACACACACACACACACACACACACACACTCACTCACACACATGCTAAAAACACACTGTTTAAAAAGTGTTAAGAAGAGATAAAGTTGGCATGGTGACATAAACAGTGATCCTAGAACTCTAATAGTAGAGCCCAGGAAGCTCTGTGAGTTTGAGGCCAGCTTTATTTCCATAGTGCGACCCTGTCATTAATTAATAAGTAATAAATGCTTTAGAAGGAAAGAGGTAGGCTAAAAAGTAACCATTTAAAATACACAAACAGTATCTATGAGTGCGTATCTGTGAGAGTTTAGTTTATATTCACGTGTTTTTCAAATGTGCCTCAGAAGGCGCCACGTTGGTCCTTTGGCTTTTAAGTCAAGGGCTCAGCCAGCTAGAGGGCAAACACCCAGACAGACACATTAGCCTCAAAAGAGACACAATGGATATGACAGCTGCATGGAATCAATAAAAGCCAAAGACAATCGGAGGATATTATTAAAGTCCTGAACAAAAACTGAAAAACAAAAAAAGTAATCTAGGAATTGCTACCCAGCAGAAACGTCTTTTAAAAATGAAAGCGAATCCACCCACACATGTAGCAAATTGGATCTTGTCAAAAGCACAAAAAGCCATTCTAGGGAAGATTCTGTCGGAAAATGGTGCAGGAACAAGCACAGGCAGAGGCAAAAGACACGAAGCTCAAATTTAAGCTCATATTTTATTAAAAAATTCAAATTGAATCAACTCTTTCAGATCCCACATGTAAGTGGTAGCTAACTGCCATTTGTTGCTCTGTGGGTGGCTCCCATAAAAATGCTACCCCTCCGGTCATCCATCACAAATGGCAGATCTTCCATTTAGGCTGAACACTGTTCATTGTGCATGCATACCACCTTTTTCATGCATTCACCTGGGAGGCTTCTTTTTTATTGGTGCAGTGCTAGAAGGATACGGAGTTAAATATCTCTCAACATACAGATTTCATGTCCTGAAGGTTTACCTTACAGGAATAGGATGATGGATGTTTAGGGCTGTGGCTAGAAAAAAAAAAAAAAAAAAAAAAGGTTACTGACAAGTGAGTTTAGAGCTCTTATTGCGTTAGATGACTCTGGTTACGGACTATGTTGTAGTTTTGAGTGCTGACAGAGCCAGGCATGATGGCACATGCCACTACATGATACTAGTATTTGGGGGGCTGAGACTTAAGGAGAATTCTATACTTTTAGCGTGCTGAAATAGCTTGAAATCCAGCCAACTAGCGCTTATAGCAAGCTACATACTCTGTTTCCTAACAAGCAAGGGATAGATGCCAAATATTTTCAGCACAAACAATTAGAACTATGTGAGGTAATGTGTATGTTAACTGGAAGATTTGGTTACTCCCACCATGCTGAAATGCTTTATAAAATCATGTCATAATTTTTTCTTTGATTTAAAAGACAATTTAAGGTTGAAATTATGAAAAGCCTCAATGAAAACAGAGCCCATCTTGTCAAATGATTACAGCTTGTGTTCTAGAATCCCGACCAGGGGCAATGAGGGAATGAAGAAAAGGCAGACACATTCCATGAAAGCCCAGAACTGGTGAACTGGGTTCTCTGATGGAGATGCCCACAGCACCCCCAAAGTGCAGCCTGTTTATTATATGCAGTTGAGCAGTGAGGTGGGATTTATTGCATACCGTTGAAGAAGGAAGTGGGTTTCTTAGGGGCATTCTTCAAGCTGTAAGCACTGAGGGATGGGAGAAAGTTACAATGGACTTTCCCTGCACACACTGTTAATATCCACACAAGCCTGAAGAAGCTTTGCCATCACTCTGAATCACACTTGGGAGGCTCTTCCCACTCCTGTGGGTCTGAGGTGTTGGGTCTTTGACATGTCCATGCTCAGGATTACACAATGCACATTTACTCCAGGACCTCACTTGCTCCCTAGACACATGCACACACACATATAAAACAAAATAAATATATTCAGAATAAATATGAAATAAACCCAAAACCAAAACCTCAAAATGCATTATAGGGCTGGTGAGATGGCTTATGCGTAGATGCTTTATATGTTGACCTGGGTTCCAATTCACACCCTCATACAGTGCAAAAGGAGGGGGCCACAATATGTCCTGACCTACACACATGTGTCATGGCATGTGTAGGCATGCATGCACACACATACAATAAATACATGCCATATATGCACAATAAATACATGTTTTTTTTTTAATGCATCATGGACTAATGCAAAAACAGAAAATCTTTGAGATCTCCAAGCAGGCAAGTGCCATACAACACCAAATTTTATGATACCACAAAGGAAACTGGATAAACTGGATCTCATTAAAATAACAACTCCTGTTCTGTTAAAGATCCTTTGGGTACCGGGAAAAGCAAGAAGCCACGGACTGTCAGAAAATTATTTACATGTGATAAAGAACAAGAGCCGGGCATCTAGATCTTAGGGGTTCTCAAAATGCAACAGCAAAGCCCAAACAAGAAAAAGAAAAAAGTAGACATGCAAAATCGGTTAAGAAATGGGTGAAGAGGGCGTGAACCTCATCCATGAGGCTATACAGATGGCAAATCAGCACCCTGGAAGATGTCTGACATCATCAGCTGCATTCAGTTGCTAGGGCTTCCATAACAAAATAGCACAGGCAGTGTGAGTTAAACTGCATAATAACTCTCACAATTCTGGTGGCCAGAGAGCCCGAGCCCAAGGTGGTAGCAATCACTAGGTCCCTGAAGCCTTTCTCCCCAGCTTGTAGATGCACCTGCTTTCTCGTTGAATCATATCCTCATCGTCATGTACACACCCCCGGTGACTAACTTTCTTTTCTTAAAGATTTAAAGTATTTGTCTTAGTCCTTCAAAATTTTCATTTAACTCTACAATGCACTGATCATAGTTACCCATCATTCCCCACTCTAACCCTCACTACTCCCCAATGCCTACAAACTGTGTGTGTGTGTGTGTCCCCACGGAGTTCCATTGTGATGCTCATATGCACATGGCTGTGTAGCCACTCTCTAGAGAATGGACAACCTACTATTGGCCACACCCATAAGAGAAAACTGATTCTTCTTCCACTAAGCCATCAAGTGGTAATTGCTCCTCCAGCCAGGGACTGGGGTCTTATGAGGCCCTTCCCTATTCATGCTGGGACATTTTTTTATCAATTAAATTTGTTTTCAGATAATTTCAGATGTTGATAAAATTGTGCAGGCCTGTCTTTTTTAACATGAAACTGTTTCTTGTTGGATTAGCATCCCAAACTAACGGCCTCATTTTAATTGAGGTGTGACCCTTGACAGTTCACACATGTATGTAACATATCTCCTTACCCTCCACTGTCTCCTTTCTCCCTCCCACCCCAGAGACTGGCGACAATAGTCCCTAAATGAGAGGCACCTCTCATGCATTTGTCTCTCCTGGATGGGAGGACTGGCTTTTGGCGGATGCTGGGACAAGGCCTTATTTTTGATTGGTGACCCCCTGCAGGCTTGTCTCCGGTCCTGCAGTGGTGTAGCAGGACTTTAATCCCACGCACTCCAGAGGCGGGTGGATCCCTGTGAGTTCAAGGCCACCCTGGTTTTCTGGTGAGTCCCAGACAGGGTCTGAAACTACACAGAGTGATCTATCTCACCCTCCCCCAAAGCTGTTTTCAAATATATACACATTATCACATTATGAGGTATAGTGAGATGGTTACTTAGTCCCCTTCTGTGGCACTGACCATGCACATTGGGGGGGGGGGTGGGCCATGGGCGGGAAGTGACCTGTGAGAGGAGGCTGAGGAGGAACCAGAAAACGGCTCTCTTGCTGGCCGGTTTCGGACGGGGAGAACATCCCGATGGAACTTGCTGTTGTTATCTGTCTGGGTTGCAAGTTATTTCTCCCTGAATAAACATCTGTCACGGCCTTTTTGTTTATCCCTGATCCTTATTTCCGCAATAATGAGGTTGTAAGGTTAGTCATGGTATCCTGAAATGAAGTGGCACTGGATCAATATAATAACAACTAATATTATCACCATTATGTTCAATCTTAGGCATCAGGGTATCCAGAATTAAAAACCTGCAATGAGACATTACTCCATACTAAGACAGCTAATTAAAAGACAGAAAATAACAGGTGATAGCAAGGATGCAGAGAAAGTGGAAGCCTGATCCAGTGCTACTGAAAATGTAAAACAGTCCAAGCAGGTTAGAGGAACAATCTGTCCAGTGCCTTAAAATAACACGCGGAGTTACCATATGCCTCAGCAATTCTATTTCTAGATATATAAATACCTCAAAGAAATGCATAAATATAGGCAAAAACATCCAAACACAAGAATCCTTACAGACACATTATTTATAATACTTCCAAATTGGACAGCCAAATTTTCATCAAAGTAAATGGTTTTTTTTGACTATATCTAAACAATGAAATGTCCTTGGCCAAAAGCCAGTGTTGGGACACCATGGGAATGTATTCCATAGCATAATGCTGAGTCAAAGACTAAGCTTGAGATAATTATATTTCATATGGCTGGCAGATTTCATGTATATAATTTTCAAAACTGGGCAAAACAGCTTTTAATTTAGAGACCAGTATTAATTTTATCTCTGGAGAGAAGAAGGGCTAAGGCTGGCGGGAAAGTCGGGTAGGGGTAGGGGTGGCAGAGGCTCTATAATATGTCTGAGTCCAACATGACTGTATACACTTAACAGATTTAGGGTTCCATAACAAAATAATTCACTTAAAATTTCCAGGGACTATGACTAGAGTCCTCGTTCTTACACAAGAAGTAAACATGGACTCCCATACTTAACCAAGAATCCTACTTCAGTGAGGACCTCTTGCAAAGGAAAACATAAGTTTTCTTTAAAAGGAGACTCTGGGGTACATTTACCACACTTAGAGATGGGCCCCATGACCAGCCAATAGATAGCCAACACAAGACAAGCCCATTGTATTTTTGCAGACTTTTGTTTCCTATGTTGCTCTGTTTGGGTATGTTTTGTCTTATTGGTCTTTTGCGGTGTATTATGGTTCAATTTTGTATTTTTATGTTTTTTGTGTGTATGCTTCTTACATTTTTATTCCTGGTTTATTTTTATTTTGTGTATTTGTTTTTTGAGAGGGGACAGGAAGAGAGAGAGGGAGAGGGAGAGAGAGAGAGAGAGAGAGAGAGAGAGAGAGAGAGAGAGAGAGAGAGAGAGAGAGAGAGAGAGAGGGCATGAAGTTGCGGGTCTGTGTGTCTGAGAGAAATTGTGAGGGGGGAACTAATGATCAGAATACATTGTATAAAAAAATATTTCTCAAATTCCCAGGGCTAGCTAGATGACCCTGTTTTATCCCACAAACTCATGGTAGAAGGAAGACCCAACTCTTGAAAACTGGCCTGTCCTCAGACCTCTATATGAGCACATAATAAATAAAGTTAAAAATTTGAAATATCCACAAATTCTTTAAAAGTCAGGCATGGTAGTGAGGCAGGTACCAGTGAGGAGTAGAGGCAGGAGAATTACGGGTTGAGGACCTTTACTGGATACAGAAAATTCCCACCACTTCCTAGACCTCTCCTATGTTGCTTCTTTATAGATTACATCCACCTGTGCCCGGAAACCTGGGGCAGCCATTGTCTTTTCTTCATCACTTTATAAGCTTGGCTTTTTTCCAGAATATCTGTCTAGACTTTGTATTTCAAATAGTATAATATATGTAAGAAAGACCAGTTGAGCAGTGATATCACAAGAATTTACACCAAAAGCAAATGGGACACACCTCAGGGGCAGATGAACTGCTCCTTACTGAGTATATATCAAGACAGTTGGGGCAACCCCTCCCCTACAGAATTACATCTATTAATTTTTTTATGGCGGTGAAGATTAAGCACATGCTAAGCAAGTGTTTCCAATAGCTCCTAGTTCCACCCCTAAATACTTTTTGAACAGTGTTATGTACGAAATAAATCCTGAGATTTACACCAGTTCTTTATCTTTCTTTTCTTTCTTTTTGTTTTTTTGCTTTTTGACAAGGTCTGTCTGTGTCCCTCACTGTCCCTGGAACTTGCTATGTAGATCAGGCTGGCCTCAAACTCCCTGAATCCCTTGCTCCCTGCCTCTGGGTGCTGGGATTAAAACCCTGCACCACCACCCCATCTTAAGGCCGGTTGGTTTCAACAAAGTTGATCAAAGATCTGAGAGTCTTTTCAATAAATTTGGACAACTGAATATCTACTAGCAAGAGAATGAAAATGGAATATTCATTGAAACCAAATAAATTAAGCTCACAAAATGGATCGAAGGTTATAAAACTCTATGAATTGTCACAAGCAGTTTTTTGACTACGAATCCAAAGAATGAGCAAGAACAAAAACCATGGGATTGCATCATCAAATCAAAAGAGCTGATAGAGTTGGGGGGAACAGCCAGGAGGTGAGGAAACAACCCCCAGATTGGAGAAAGCTCTTGCAATCTGTTCATCTGCAGCCTCATAGGTGAGGAGGGATTGAGGAAAAGAGGCTATGAGGGTCAAAGTTAAATGACTGCTTTACAGATTATTGCACAGCCTAGGGATCACAGTTAATCATAATGTTATGTATTTTCCAATTTTCACAGAGTACATTTTAAGCATTCACAGTCCACAAAGCATTGGAAGTGATATCTGTTGCTTGTCCAGTTTAGTCATTCAACATGTCCCATAAATATACATAATTATAGTTAAATTTTATGTGCGAGGTTATTTCTACTGAAAATTGTTAAAAATGATAAAGATACAGAGAGGAAGTAAGAGAAAGTAAAAATTTATGTATGTCGATTTCAGTCTTGCTATATTCCATTGTTGGTATTTTATACTTCAGTGATCAGACAAAAAGCCCTTCTTTAATCACTTTCAGGGTTTTTATCCATATCTAGACTTAGAAGAGGAGCAATTAATAATCTGTGGTGTCTGTCATCCAGTGGAAATAAGAGAGCCATAGATAGACTGCACACACTTGTAATCATGTAGGAGTTCCTTCCAGGAATGGTAAGCAGGAAATGAGAAACAGTCCCACTACGTTAAAATCAGATGCTTAGGATAACTGTAATCATCAACCACAGACTCAGAAACTCTTAATATGTTCTGGGGGTCATAAGATATTAGAGAGGTGGGAAAAAAAAACCAAGATTATTTTTATAACATATATATATACATATGTGTATATATATATATATATATATATACTATATATATATATATATATATCACTTCTCAATTAATTTCCCCTTTCTTACTCTTTTAGAATGCATGAGAAAAAATAAGCTACCTTTCATGAAATATAATATTAAAAATTAAATGAATTTAAAAAGTCAAACACATATAATGGAAATAAAAAAATCATTGTCCATTGGAATTTCAGGGGGTCCTGGGAAAAATGATCTCAGGGTTAGTAGGATTCCCCCACTCAAAAAAAGGTAAGAGTGGGGGTTTATGTGTTACTCACTTCGCTTCCTTTAAAAGTAAAAATCATATATACCCAGGGCAAGCTTTTTTGGGGCAAATGATCTTAGGGGATCAACCTCAAGATAAAAAGGAAGAAGGGTGGGACCCTGTGAGGTGGAAGATGTTCATGTGTTCCTTGATGTGATCTTCTATGACCTAACAAATCGTGAGGTGAAAAATCCCTATCTTAAGATGGTTTTAATTTCTATTAGAATGTGGCTAAGGTGGTAAAGTTTTGGATCACAGTCTTAGCAGCAGTGGTAGCTAGTTTTATAGATGTGTACAAGCTGAAGTCATCTGAGTAACGGCAACACAATTAAGAAAATGCCTACATTAGCCTGGGTTGTAGAAAAGCCTACAAGGTATTTTTAATTAGTGTTCGTGTGGAGGTACATCCCACTGTGGGATATCAGAGTGGGCAAGCCCAGGTAGCACCCCTTCTTGGCCTCTGCATCAGCTCCTGCCTCCAGGTTCCTGCTCTGTGAGTTCCTGCCCTGACTTCCTTTGAAGATGAACAGCCATATAGGGGGTGTAAGTCAAGTAAACTCTCCTCCCAGTTGTTTTTTGGTCCAAGGTGTTTATCCAGCAATAGTAATCCTATCTTAGACAGAAGTCTCATACAGCCCAAGAACATTCAGAAGCACTGAATGATCCCGAAAACATGACAACACAGAATCACTTTCAAATTTCGGTTTTTCCTGTAGTCTGGAACAGGCTCAAGAAAAATATGCTTTTTACTAAGGAGAGGAATGTCAAGGCTTGTCGTTCCAACTCTGTTCCCATTCTCCGATAATTTGAACAATAAACACACTTGAATGGAGAAATGTCCCAGTGGTAAAAAGCACTGGCTACTCTTCGAACAGACCCAGAGTTTGGTTTCCAGCACACACATGACAACTCTCAACCATCTGTAACTCCAGATTTCAGGAGCTCTGATGTCTTCACTTGACCTTTGTGGGTGACGGTATATATGTGGTCCCCAGATATGTATCACGAGCAAAACATCCATACACATATAAAATGAAAAAAATGTTTAAAAACCAGATAAATCGTAAGAAACTGCAGAACTTACGGAAAGATGGTGATCTTAAAAGCAAGAAGCTGAGGTATGGCTCCAGTGGTTGAGAGCACCCAAGTTCCAGTTCCCAGCATCCACATGGTGTCTCACAAACATTTATAACTCCAGTTCCAGAGGCACCCTTACTAACTTAGTGGGCACCAGACATGAATTGGTGCACATTCATGAGGCAAAGACTCATGCACTGAAATAAAAACAAACATCTTTTTTAAAGTTCCTTAAAAGCAGGAATCAGAGAAATAGCTCAGCAATTAAGAACGCTTGTTGCTCTTGCAGGGGAATGGAGTTGATCTACCAATACCATACCAGATGGCTCACAACTGGCACATGACTCCACTTCAGGGAATATTACATTTTCTTCTAGACTCCAAAAAGATACCTGCACTCATGTGTACATACCCAACTCACACATTCACACAAATTAAAAGATCTCAAATTAGTCACAAGAAGGTGTTATCTGCAAGAGATTAGTGGAATTAGAAGTCTACTGATGGATGAGATGGCTGGAAAAATGTAGTTCTAGTGACAAACAGAAACTCCAGCATAATGCGAGCTTAACAATAAAATGTGCTTCCTCTGGTGATTGATTGTATGCCTAGCAATGTATTTACTGGAATAATTTTGCCCTGCCTTTAAATTCAGTACCACAGACATCAATGTCACCTATCCATCTACTTCAAGCCCCTCAAACGTTTATAGCTGATAAAAACCAAACAAAGACACATGAAACCTATTGAAGTACTAATAAGATCTTCCTGAAAATGTGTGTGGGGTAATGTGTGGGTATTTAAAATCACTTAACCCTTACTTCAGTATCTGAGTGCATGTAAGAAGCCCTCCACCATCAGACATACTGTATTCCCTGCTTTCTCACGGCTTGCTGTACATTCAAACAGTCTAGGAACAAACATCTAATTAACGGCATCCCTTAGTTACAAGGTTCTAAGGGACACAGAATCTAGGAAAGTAATCATCTGGTGTTTTATAAAGTTGATAAAGAACTGAACAGTTGCTGGCTAGGGTGTGTGAGAAAATATGTAAGTGGATAACATGTTTTAGGTTGGAGGAAGTAGTCTGTATCTTGATATTACAAAAATACAGCATTATTAAAATCCACCCATGTAGAGGTCGGTGATGACTTGAGAAAGAGCATCAGCCCTTGTCTCTAGTAAGATAAGACCACGTGGAAACACTTAGATTAATAGAAATGGGTTAATATTTAAGACAGAGCTGCCAATAAGAAATGCTAGTAACAGTTGCATGCTTTATATCTAGAACGCATCTCTGTGTGTTATTTGGGGCTGATGTGGCTGTGGACCAACTGCAGGAAAATTGCTCTTAACAAAATGGCATGCCTACAGCGTGGGTACTAGAACTTCCACTT